>NC_136057.1:207248625-207256125 GCF_964261635.1 Lissotriton helveticus
CGACCGCAGCTGATATTTTTATTTCGTCCTATCTGGACGACACAGTCCCCGAATATGCAAGTCCTGTTCGCACTCCGCCAGTCCCTGTAAATCAGGTAATTCCTGCTCCTCCAGACACCGGGGTGCCCTTAACAGCCCCCCTGGGTCAGCCCGCCATACAAGTCCAGCCCACGTTACAATTACCGACCCTGCCAGGACGAAAAGCATCAGTTGATGATTTTAGTTTAGTGGCCGCAGGGGGAGGTCTTCCTCAAACTCCGCCGCCATACAAGCGTTTATCAGCACTCGAATTACATGCTCAAGCATCACAGCGTACTCCTAAAAGTAATAAGTCTGTTGCAGAAATCAGGCAAACCCTTGGCGAATGTGTCTATGACCCAGTTCCAGGCGAATTTAATATGGTTTTATATTCCGTACGCATAAGGAGGGTGACCGAGTATCTAGTCACCTTGCCGAATATGAAAGAAGATCTAGACAGAATATATCGTTTCATCCGTACAGGGGATGATCCAGAAAGTATTAGTAATGCCATGTCTCAAAGGAAAGCCGAGATTCAGCGCATGATATTAAAGTTCTTAATTAATTGTCTAATAAGAGAACAAGATTACCCGTCTAAAGATCCAGAAGAAATGAAAACTCTGACAAAGTGGAGTGATAATATAGCCGAAGGAAAGCACAATACCATTGGTGCCATGGAAAGTATGTACAAGAAAATCCGTAGAGAGATAATAAAGATACACGAACAGCGTAAAGCAGCACAAGTAAGCGAGAAAGAAAGTACCTCTGATCCTGAAGAGGAAGACGACGAGAATACCGCCAGAATAGCGTACGTAGGAAAACCCAGATTTCCAGATCGCCATTTACGTCTAGAACACAAGTCTATTTTCCATCATTCAGCACCAGAACAAGGTTCCCTAGAACAAGTATTTCAAGCTACCGATCACATTCTGAAATCACGAATCGGTTACAGTGAGTTAAGTACTATGCATGAACAAGAACTAGTCCGATCAGCAGTCCGATGGATTACTGATTCTACCACTTTTCCAGACGAAATAGTGGCACAAATGTTTCTGAAATTGCCCCCAGCCGAGCAGCGACTGGTGGGTATGTATATGATTCAGCACCTCATTACTCTGTATGAGGGTCAGCACTCTGATCCAGGTCCGTTACATGATATCCTGAACGAGTTACTCCAGTACAGATGGAGAGGACTAGGTACCGATTTAATTAGTGTCATTCTAGAACAACGTCACAAATATAGAACGTTCTTGAACCCGCATTTTGTTCATGTCTCACCCCCAGAAAGTAAATCATTCTACATAGACAGACAGAATCCGTTACGAGAAGTACACCCAGTTAAAGGAACGGGTGGCGAAATGCAACGAGTGTTTGTATACACTCCAATCACAAAGATGGAACTCCTTGAAATGAAGAAATTAATTCCCTGTCATGACAAAGATCCAGCAGGGTTCCATAGAGAATTAAAAGACATGCTCCGTATGGGAGAATACACTTACCCAGATATCATTAAAATGTTAAAGGTCCTGTTGCCCGCAGGGGTGTATGAAAAGCTAAAGGAAAAAGAATGGGAGGTGGGAGAGAAAAAGATAGATTGGGCAGTCCTAGAAGCAGAAGATAAGATACGTGTACCAGGTACTGGTCTAGGAGAGAAATGTAAAGAATTACCAGAATTATTGATTCAAGTTTTACCCAGATTATTGACAACTAGAAAAGAAGACTGGGATGCAATCTCAGCCTGTAAACAGAAGCAAGATGAAGATATTAGTGATTTTTATTCTAGATTTGAAAAATGTTTCAGTATCAACAGTGGTCTCAAGACAAGTAGTGAGTCATACCCTCACCTTTTCGTTACTAAATTAGTCGAGAATTCAAGCCCACAAATTAAAAATCGAGTTCTGAAAGTCGAAAGCACCTGGCAAGCTAATACTCCGTCCCAGATGCTCCAGATGCTCCAGTACCACCAGAATAGAATCAGGGAAGAACAAGAACACGAAAGAAAACGTATGAAAGACACGAAAATGAAAGTACTAGTTGCACAATCTGTTCCTCAAGACAGTCAGAAGAGGGGTCCGAATCAAGCCAGTCATCCTGCAGCTCCCGTTAAAGGGAACTGCAATTATTGTAAACAGCTAGGTCATTTTATAAATGAGTGTGCAGTTCTGAAACATAATATAGCTACTGGTAAGACTAAAGAAAGACCACGTCTGCCTAGACAAGAACAAGTTTCACAGATTCCTCAGTCACAGAATGCACAACAGACAGTTACAGCACCGCAGCCTATCGCTGCAACACAGCACGTTACATCGCAGATGTACCAGTGTGCACAGTCGGAGTATCCAGAGTACCAGCCATATTCATGAAACAGCCTAGAGAGGGAGGTAGGCTTGCCTCTCATCGAGATACCTGTAGATCAAGAAGGTCCCTATGTTCACAGTCAAGTATTAGGGAAAGACAGAAAGTTTTTGATTGATACAGGGGCAAGTAGGACCACAATTAGTCATGCCGAAGTTCCAGGGGCTCCGCTCTCAGGCTCAAGAAATGTTTCCCTTGGATTTTCAGGAAAGCCTATCGTTAATGAGATATCTAAGCCAGTTACTTTAGAAGTAGGCCCATTGTCCCGCACTACTGATCTGTTACTTACTAAGTCATGTCCAGAAAATCTATTAGGCATTAAAACACTGAAAGAGTTAGGTGCCGTTATATGCTGTTCCCCAGAGGGGATACGTCTGTTCCTACGTGACTTCAAGGGTCACTATGTATTACGAGATTTTGATCCGAGATTGTCTAATGTTCCGCAGCATCTATGGGCGCAAGGTCCAACTGATGTAGGTTACATGCAAATCACACCCTATCGTGTGACTCTCAAGCCAGGTGTAGTGTTACCACGAATCAGACAGTACAGATTGCCACCCGAGGCTGTAGCAGCCTTGTCCAGAATTATTGACGAGCTCATCGCTCAAGGAGTAGTTGTAGAAACTGACTCCAATGTATGTAATTCTCCGATCATTCCAGTCATGAAACGTACTGATCCAAATGCACCCCCAGTATATCGATTAGTGATTGATTTACGAGAGCTTAATAAATGTATTATTCCGCAGTACCCAGTTGTCCCAGACATCTCTTCCCTATTGACAGCCATTGATTCCGAAGCCACGTTCTTTACTGTCATAGACCTCAAGAACGCATTTTTTAGTGTTCCTATTCATCCAGACAGCCAGTTTCTTTTCGGATTTTGTTTAAATGGAAGGAGCTATATGTTCACACGCGCTCCTCAAGGTTTCACAGAAAGTCCTAGTATTTACAGTCAAGCACTTAAGAGACAACTAGATAATATTCACATGCCAACTGACACTGCCCTGCTCCAGTATGTCGATGATCTACTGATCACAGCCCGTTCTGAACGTGATTGCGAGCGAGCATCCCTTACAGTTTTGTATTTTCTAGCCGAGATGGGGCACAAGGTGTCCCCTTCGAAGCTTCAATTCTGTGTCCAGCAAGTGGTATACTTAGGACACTTACTGTCCAAGAGGGGTAGGCAGTTGACACCAGACCGTATCCAGTTAATAGCGAGTCTTCCCCAGCCCAGAACCCAGAAGGAGGTACGTGCCTTTATCGGCCTTACTTCTTATTGTAGACAATGGATTCCCCAGTATGCATTCCTAGCCAAGCCACTGATACAGTTAACGACACAGGAGGCAGCCGTATCGACTGTCCTCCCTTGGACATCTGAACATACACTTAGTTTCAACGAGTTAAAGAAAGCCCTATGCCAAGCTCCAGTTCTAGCTACACCGAACTACAGTAAGCCTTTTACACTTTTCGTCACTGAACGCGAAGGTACAGCATTATCTGTTCTCACACAAGATCAAGCAGGACAATACAAGCCCTGTGCTTATTTTTCGAGCACATTAGATCCAGTCGCCCAGGCGTTGCCTGCGTGCCTCAAGTCAGTTGCAGCCACAGCCCTAGCTATCAGACAAAGTGATTCCATAGTTTTAGGACACTCCCTGACAGTACAAGTTCCACATTCCGTGGAAGTTCTTCTAAACCGAACACAAACTCAGCACTTGACAATTGCACGTTTAACAGGTTATGAATTGACACTGTTCCAGCCACACATAGATATTAGACGCTGCAACAATCTGAATCCTGCTACACTGTTACCATCAGTTAGTTCAAATCCTGCCACACACGACTGTGTGGAAGTAGTTAACATTACGACAAAGCCAAGACAAGACCTGACAGACATTCCGTTACCAGATCCTGACCTGACACTTTATGTGGATGGTTCATGTATGAGAACTAGTACAGGAGAACTAGTCGCCGCGTATGCAGTGACTACTGACACCGAAGTTATTGAAACACACCGTATTGATACCCTGTCCGCTCAAGCAGCAGAGCTAGTTGCTCTGACACAAGCCTGTATACACGCCAAGAACCTGAAAGTTAATGTTTACACAGATTCACGTTACGCATTTGGAGTTGTACACGACTTCGGAGTGCTCTGGCAGGAGAGAGGTTTCATGACTTCTCATGGAACCAAGATTCAGCATGGTCTCCTTATTCAAGCCCTGTTAGATGCCATACATTTACCGACATCTATTGCTATCATGAAGTGCAAAGCACATACGAAAGTTACTGACATTATTTCCCAAGGTAATGATCTAGCAGATCGCACAGCCAAGCTTACAGCTCAGACTCCAGACATTCAAGCTAATCCGACACAGACACATACTCCAGATCTGATTACATGTATGACAGTTAAGGACCCTACACAAGATGTCATAGATATCCAGTTACATGCTACTCCCGATGAAATCAAGAAATGGTCCGAACAAGGAGGGGTCCAGACAGATCAAGGATGGTTAACGAAGGGTAGAGCCACATGGTTTCTCCCCGACTCTATGGTTCAAGTCATCATTAATACCGCACATAGTCCAGCACATTTAGGAGAAAAAGCAATGTTAGACAGTATCCAGAACATTTGGTTCAACAAGCATTTACGAGCTGCAGCCAAGCAAAAAGTCCGTACCTGTATGATATGTTGTCAGTTTAATCCAGGTAAAAGTGTCCCGGTGGAACAAGGTGGTTTCCAGCCCCCTGACCACCCTTTTGAGGTCCTCCAGATGGATTATATTCAGATGGAGCGATGTCGAGGTTTCAAGTATGTCCTTGTAGTTGTATGCGCTTTGTCCAGGTGGACAGAAGCATATCCAGTCCCAGATTACACAGCCGCGACCACTGCCAAGCAGTTGGTTCGTGAATTCTTCCCTCGATATGGACTCCCTAGAGTCGTATATTCTGATAACGGTCAGCCATTCTCATCCGAACTCATGAAGCACGTTTCCCTGTTGTTAGGGTACCAGTGGAAGTTCCATTGTGTACGCCATCCTGAAGCAGCCGGTCTCGTTGAGAGACATAATCAGACCCTGAAAATCCGAATCGCCAAAGTATGTAAAGAAAAAGGTGTGGACTGGCTAGTAGCTCTGCCAGTCGCTTTGTTTTATATGCGCATGGTCGCACATTCCAGATCAGGTCTGTCCCCGTATGAGGTCGTATTCGGCCGCCCCCCTAATATGTGGGGTACTCCTAGACCCCGAAGTATTACTGATGTTTCATGTAATATGCTGACAGATTACCTAGCTTCCTTGATGTCTGCCCTCAACTCATGTCGTTCACAGGTTGCCGCCGCATTTCCAGACAATACCGAGGTGGCACCGCATGAAATCGTTCCAGGTTCCATGGTGATGGTCCGAAACTTTGACAGATCAAGTCCGCTGGAGCCTCGATGGAAAGAGCCCCGTCAGGTCCTCCTCACCACCCGTACAGCCGTGAAGTTGGAAGGCCGAAAAGGATGGATA
This sequence comes from Lissotriton helveticus, assembly GCF_964261635.1. Taxonomy (NCBI): domain Eukaryota; kingdom Metazoa; phylum Chordata; class Amphibia; order Caudata; family Salamandridae; genus Lissotriton; species Lissotriton helveticus. Next base: position 207,254,508 of record NC_136057.1, read on the forward strand.
CACCTTTCTCACGTTAAACTTTTAAAAGGACTGAAACCCGCCTTAAAGAACATTTCCCAGGATTCGAAGGACTGCCAGAATATTGTTTTCAAGGACTGTCCCGCAAAAGACATTGCTACAACCCCTCCCCTGTTAGAGAAAACTCCGCAGCAGGAGTATAAGCAAAAGTTAAGGTCTAGTAAATTAAGTCAGTCAGTTTGATTGTATAAGTCCTCCCCTAGGTGAAACGGTTAGACTGTTTCTGACATGTATAAAATAGACCCCCATAGTGAGAGAGTTAGTCAAAACTCAATTCAATGTATCGTTTTTCTAAGTTTCATATTATTCATCAGCATAATGATTTCCTGCATCAGTTACGCATTTTTCCTTTATTTTCCAGTTCCTCATGTAAATAAGTCTGCTAATGTTACAGAAGAGCACACGTTTAGTGATCTGCCTCCTCACGAATATTCATACCGCCTCGCTATGCGTAATAACTCATTTATCCGCATGTTACATTACTCACACCAGACCAGCAATGCCACTAATTGTTGGGTGTGTGGTCGACTCCCCCCTTTCCAGACACCGAAGGGAGTTCTGCCACTTTTTCCTTATCCTTTTTCACATAATGGTTCATGTGGAGCATGGTCCACGTTAACGTCATCCTCAACAGATATGTCTTTTCTTAACAGTACATGTTTCCCAGACAAGCAAGGTTTCCCCCACAGAACAGGTTTAGATCTAGAAAATGAAGTGTATAATTTAGGTAACTATTCGTCGAATTTCATGGTCCTGAATGTTCAGTCTGATACTACTCCAGACTCACCTGCTATTTCAGTACTACCAGTCAAAGGCGAATTATGTGTCCGAAATAAGGGTTCCGTACACGTAGGACATAGTGATTGTACTACTATTATCAAGTATAGTGACAGTGGGAAATCTATTTTCAAAGCTTCACGTCATTCATATTTTATTTGTGGTCAAACCGCATATGTTCGTCTGCCCCTCGATTGGGAGGGAACCTGTTACATTGCTTTCCTACTGCCACCTGTTTTTCTAGCCCCACCTGACTACCATAGGAATTCCTTCCTAGTACATACTAGACACAAGAGAAATCTCCCGATTGTCGATTATACTGAAACTGCTGCAGAGCAATTCATTGATATTGATAAAGGTGTGTTCCCTTATTTAGGCACAGTTGTAAACAGTAAGCTAATCCGTAGGTTAACAAGAACCCTTGAAGCTGTAGTAGATGAGACTGCCTCTGCTCTAGGTAACTTAACCGAAGAGCAATCCTTTATGAGAATTGTTGTGCTCCAGAATCGTCTCGTCCTTGACGTCATACTGGCCGATAGGGGCGGGGCCTGTAGAGTCCTCGGATCCAGTTGTTGCATTTTCATTCCAAATAACGCGCCGTCTGTTTATTCAGCTATAACCAGACTCCATAAAATTGCCCATCTGTTACACCAAGATCCAGGCACCTGGACATGGTCCGGTTGGTTCTGGAATATAATTTCCGCATGGGGATGGAAAGTCCTGTCCTTTCTAGGTATTGCAGTAGCGATCATATTTAGCTGCTGCCTCTGTATACAATGTGGCCCTGCGATTTGCGGCATTTGTGCTACCTCTTGTATTCCTA